>NW_026865594.1:0-2500 GCF_026571515.1 Ruditapes philippinarum
TTATTTGAGTGGCAGATTGCCTGACTGAAATAAACAAAATCATTATGTAAATACAGTAGAATCCCTACTTAAGACCGACTTAGATTTAAGACCACTCCGCTTTTAAGACTATTTTTTAAAAGAACGTAATTTTTGTAATTTATGTCAATAGTAATATTCTCCAGAATTAAGACCATCCCGGTAATCCACTGTTAAGACCACCAGACTCAGTCCTAATTATTTATTGAACTCACTATTGAGACCACTGATTTAAAAGACAACACCTTCCGAGATCACATTATTATTTGTTGTTATTATCTGCTTGAGGCATGACACTTGATTTAACAAGGTGTCAAAAACTGTTATTATAAGGTTATTGTATGAAATAAGGTGTGAAATTAAATTTCATAGTTGTGTTTCAATGTTGCTTTCAGCACATTTATATTGCAAAGAATCAATTTCTCATATGATTATAGCACTGATCAATATTGGAATTCATTATGAATCTAAGTTTTTGGTGACTTATAGGTCCATTTAGCCGGATGCTTTCAATACATCTAGATTACTGTATATTTGTAACATATTGCAGATGTCACTATAATAAATTATTTCCTTACTTACTTACTTCTTATATGATAGGTGAAAAATGTACATTATATAATAAAAATTATTGAAAGTATTTAAGCAAGTATATTAAGACCACCCCGCCATTAAGACCACTTTGGTTCAGTCCCGATAGTGTCTTAATTGAGAGTGTTACTGTATACTTCAAAACCTGTTAGATGGAATAACTTTTCAAATATTGATTTTGGAATCAAATTAAATTAAGCTACGTCTGTACATGTATATAAGTACTCCAAGTTTAATAAACTATTCTAGCGGGCTTCACACTAATCTCGTGTCAAACAGATAGAACAATCCAGTGCTACAAGATATGTTCACGCTCATTCTTCAGCACTTACTCAGTGACTGCAACATTTTCCACCAAATTTCAAAATCTTGTTACCAAATGGTAAAGAATTGTTAACTCTTTAAGGAAAAGAAGCTGGCATTTCAATGCTTTCAATTTATAAATAGAAATGCAATTTCGAAGTCAAAGCAAGTGTAGGTCAACAGAGATGTGACTGCTAGTTTCTTTGTGAAAATTACCCTACTTAACTGCAGTTAGAAAGAATTTTTTTTTGCACATCATTTTTTAAATATGATAAAATTAAATTATTATTATATTTAATAACTGTTCAATTAAATCATCATGTAATACTATAAAACCACCTTTTTACAATTTGTCAAATTTCAATCCAAAATGAGAGTGACGTACTGGTGCAGCAGATTGTTCCCCTTTATTTTTGTATGGAGTATTTTCATTTTCTGAGGTTTTCACGTGACCAAAACGGAAGGTTATTAAATGCCTCATCTTGTCGTTGTCTTAGATAAGCAAATGTAACGCTACTAGTTTCTTTGGAAGTTATTTTACTACCAAAATTATAACCGAATATTATAGATATATACTTAATTATTTGAAGAAATGTTAAGATTATCATATGTACGTACGTGTATGACGCAGGTTGGCCTGTTCTTTCTGAAATCCAATGACCCTCTTTCTCCTCATAATAAATACCAACCCACACCCGAACCCTTATACTTGCTATAATAGTATTCTCTGCTTCATTTTCAATGTCACACAAGGTTGCTCCTAGACGCTTACAATGGGCACGTGCTTCACTGAACGTTTTATACTCCTTGACATACAAATAACAATACGATAAATATTTTTGCCAGTCAGATGGACATGTGTAGGACGCCATGTTTGCAGAAATTAAAGTATTTACAATTTTTGTTTGGGTTTCCATTAAAGTTTCAATTTTCTTCATTTGATCACTCAGTAAGATCTCTATTTTGCTAACATTTAGTTTGGATTCCATTTCTTCTTTCGAAGCTATTAATTCAGCTCTGAGCTCGGAGAAGTTATTGGTTAGCTGATTAGTTTGTTCGTTCACTTGACTCGTTAGTTTTTTCGCTTGATCTCTTGTCCATTGTTTCTCTCGCTCAAGTCCTAACGACACTAGTACTCGGCTTGACTTTATTTCACTTTTTTCAGAGTTAGTTTGTTCCTTTTTAACCGACTGTTGATCTGTTTTGTGACACATTTGATCCTTTAGATTGATCAGAGAATTATTAAATTCCTCGAAATTTTGTTGTAATGACCAAATCATTTCCTTTGCAAAGTCGTTGTCTGAATTTAATCGTGTTTCAATTACACCAATTCTTTTTTCGATGATATCAAATTTGTCTCTCCTTTTTGTATCCACCATTAAAACAAATAACCATAAAAGACAGAAAAATTTCACGGCATTCCCCATTATATTGTGCGTTGGATTAATATTTTTCTCAAAATATCTTAAAAGTATAATTAAACGTTTAGATTAAAACGTCTTTGAATAACAATAATTATAAACATTAAGATACGCTCAAAATACGAAATCAACTTGATGCGTGTGTTTCGAATGTTAAAGTGTTGTTT